>NW_021635578.1:0-20068 GCF_004799145.2 Neltuma alba | reverse complement strand
TTGGATCTGGGCCTCAAGGATTTCTTCGTCGTTCTCTTCCTGTAGGCAGCTAGGATCCTTATAATACTGACATAGGATTTATTTTGGTACAGGTAACCGTAGTAGGTTAGACTGGTATGCTAAGATGATACAACTAATCGTAGTAGGATTTGACCAGCATGTATGTATTAAACTGTGCTGCTTTTGGGGTGATGTATGAATATTGTTTGAAGTATGCCCATTTTGATGAATAAAATCCAAGCATGATATTTATTTCTTGTTCTTTTATTACATATTCTGGTTAGATATCATAATGGTTAGAACTAAAAGAAACGTTTTGCTAGAGAGACCCTCAAGAAATGACACAAGGGTCCCTTCAGATCTGTTACGAGTGATTTTAAGTCACTTGGAGTAGTAGTAAAAGACCATCAAGGATATGAGGGCGGCACAAGCTCGCCAGGAACAAGAGAGGGACACCGTAATTACTGCAGAGGTAGTAGTGGTTGTGGCTAATCTCAACCAAAGGTAACCAGAAGAAGATGTATCCACAGTTGAAGAATCAGAATAGTTATCTAGATTGATAGTGCTAGCAGTCGACCCTGATAACATCTAATAGTGGATGAGTTATTTCTGCAAGCACAACCCATCATCCTTTGACAGAGTGTTTGATGTTTAGGTAGCAGAGATTGGATTAATTGCCTTGAAAAGATTTTTAGAGTATTGGACTGTCTGACTAAACAAAAGCCCAAATGGCAATCTACAAACTCAAGAAGGATGATGACCACTGATAGAAGAAGATGATGAGCTAATCTTGAAGCTTGTAACATGAGCATGACTTGGGAAGTATTCCTAGAGTAGTTTTATGAGAAGTACTTCCCAAGATCAGTTCAAGATGAAAGGGAAGTGGAATTTCTGACCCTAAGGTAGAAGGGTAATAAGCCATTTGACGAGTACCTAGCCAAGTTCATTTGCCTCTCTCATTACTCTAGCTACCTCCATTACCGAGAGGATGGAAGGTGCATAATGGAGAAGATAGTTAGAGGACTAAAGCACTCTTTGAGGGAGATGATTACCCCCAGGCAATTTGAGTAGTTCAACAAGGCAGTTGAGGCCTGCTGAATCACTAAGAACAGCCTGAACCATCGTCTGATGGTCAAGTCTACTCTTAAGCTAGAGAAGGGAGATTAGGGTGACACCTCTTCCAATGCCAATAAGAAGAGGAAGACACCATAGGACGACCAGAAGGGTAAAAGGGGAGGCAAACCACTGAAGGGCAAGTAGTGCACAAGCTGCGGTAGGAATCACAGTGACAGACCGTGTATGGTAAGACAGAACACTTGCTTTACTTGTGGCAAGCCTGGACACTTTTCTTGAGCATTTCCATAGAATGCAAAGAATTTAAGGCCACGAACTCAAGGACGAGTTTTTGCTCTTACAAGGAAAGAAGCCTAAAAATTGCCGAAGATGATCCAAGATACGATCAGTATTAATAACTCTGGTGATTACAATGTTTGACTTGGGTGCTAGTTGTCACACCTTACTATCAGATCCACTTAGGGTTTAATCAAAACCATTTTAGACCACATTGGATGGTCTTGGGCTCAAAAATTTATGAAAAATGCTGATTTTAGGATTTTTACTGTTCATCAGGTAAAAATCTAGTTTTATGGCCCAACTTCAAAAATTCATAAATTAATCTAGAAAAATCTAAATGGAGTGGTTCAAAATTCTATAGAAAGCTATTTGAATGCTTTTTCAAATAAGAATAATATTATAAACTAATTCCATTTGAAAAAGCATTAGGTTTTTGTGAAATTCACCTCTGTCCATTTGGTAAAAATCCTTTTTCCAGATTCTGAACCTTAAATTTGAAAAATCATTAAAAATCGTGTAGTTGGCTATTCTTAACGTTCTACCTATCAATTTGAAGCTCACGATGTCAAATCTAAGCATACTAAATTTCGTGTAGAGATTCATTCAGTAACTTAATAAAATGTGGCTCTAAACTGACGTCCTGCTTAGAGATTATTATGGCACCAAACATTGATATTTATATATAACTAAAAGTCCACAAATTTTTATGGTGTGACACCATAATTTAGCCTCCAATCTGTAGCTTGCTTTTGGAATTTTAGGCCCTAAAATGTTAGATTGTATTTGGGGATGAGATTTTAAGAAATCCTAGTAGCAAGATCAATCAACCAAAACATTAACATGCATCAATTACAAGCATTCCAACCTTTTGCTATTAATAGGGAACTACTTTACCTCATACATGTAGCACTATAACATGTAATAGCCAAGGCACATAAAGCAGGGAGTATAGCTACACAATCATCATCATCATCATCATCATTTAGCTCAACCACATAATAGCACATAAAATTGTATAGCAATCAATGCAACAATCAACATTAAGGTTGATTAAATCTTACTACCTTAATCCTATGCTCTTTGATTTTCTTGTTCTCCTTTCTTGCTTCCACAAATACCAAACCCTAACATGGCAATCCATAAAAAGGGTAGCAAGAATGATCAACCATTCCTCATAAAAATCAATAACATAACTCATGTAACTCCTAAACCCCTTAAAGCTTCCATCTTTGTTCTTGAATTTTAGAGTTAGTTTCCATAAACCCTAAAAATTCCCTCTTGACTTCTTCCTACATAATTTTTCATGTAAATTCCAAATATCTACTTGGATTTAACAAAATAAATTTCCTTCTTTCAATTCAGCTTGACCAAACCACTATGGTTCACTTTTCAAAAATTACAACTTTGATTCTATGGCTTCCAACACTTGTTCTTTAGGTTTACCCTTAACCATTTTTCATTTTAATCACCAATGGAAGCCTCAAAACTTTGAAAAACACATCCTAGGGTCCAGATCTTACTTTGGCCGAAATGGTTCTCATGCATTACAAAGAAAACACTTCAAAATCAACCTATAACCTCTTGTAACCACTAGGATCTATCATGCTTTGAGGTGTTCTAGCAGGTTTGAACAACAAAAATTTCCTCCCTTCTTTATATTGATTTCATCCAGCACAATAAAAGGTAAAGAACCAGAATTTTTAACCATAAAAAACAAGAGAATCAAGCAAGGAACAACATAAAATCAACTACCAACCTTAACTCCAAGCTTACTTGATCCAAGATGGTTGCTTTCTTTTGTTTCCACTTCAAGCTCACTCCTTTCTCTCTTGATCTCTCCTTGGACAAAATATAGATCTGAAAATGGGGGAGGAAGACCTCACTTAATGCTCCCAAAATATCTCATCTACCCATATTAATGAGATGCCAAATGTCAAGTGCCTACTCCTTCTTGAATTTCCCTCTTAATTAACTTAAATCATAATGTAATTAAATTTCAAAGTCAAGATCCTCTCCATTGGTAGCTTGACACTTGGAAACCTTTAATTACCATCCATTGAAGGGTTGACAAGTGGCAACTTATGGGCCAAGCAAAGTGCAAGACTCTGATTAACACTTTATCGGTGCATTTTTACTCCAAGTTTAACTTCTTTTCTATAATTACAGTGCTCTGACCTCTGTAATTATTTTTTGTCAAATCCATAAATTATTCTCCTCATTTTTATCTTCCAAAATTGCCCTCTTTGTCTCAAATTTAATTTCCCAATAATTAAATAGAAAGGAAAACTATTTTCCTTCTCTTTAGTGGTTTTTCCTCTTTTCAAAGGAATTGGGAAAAATCTTGGATACTTGAGGGTCTTCTTTTAATTTCATAATCTCTTATAATTCCTTGGGATATCATAGGAATTTTCTTGGGATTTTATCCTCCTTAAAAATATTTATTTGGAATTTTCCAAATAAAAGACCTTAAACTAGCTTAAATCGCCCTTAAATTCCTTGTAATTTCTCTAAGGACAATTTGGTCATAAAATAATTTTATAATCCCATATAATTCGCAAGGAACATTGTCCTTATTTTTCCTTAATTTTCTGAGGCTTGGAAATTTTTTTCTATAATTAATTTTGACCATTTTCCTTAATTAGTCAAATTTCCATAAATGGCTTGGAAAACCATAATAATTATTTTCCACCAAAATTTTCTATTTCCCTTTGTCATTTTTGACCCTTAAATATTTAAAAATATTTCTTATTTCTAATTATCATAGTACTGGATATGACACTAGTCATTCTTTTATCTCGTATGTTTGTGTCAAAAGACTTGGCTTAGTTATGTGTACACTGCTTTATGACATACATATGTCCACACCAACACGCTCTAGGGTAGTCACATCAGACATATATGCTGAAACTAGATAGTTCGATACAAACATTGTAGCACTACCTTAAATTTGATATGCATGCCCTTCCATGAAATCCATGTGATAATTGGGTTGAATTGTTTGTCATCCCATAACATCCTATTGGACTATAAGAACAAAATAGGGTCTTACCCCCAAGAAAAATAGAGTTGAATCCTAAAATTAGGTTAAACTTCATAATAGAAGCCCAAGCTGGGCAAATGCCTACAGAAAGGCTGCCAAGGATTTCTCGTTTTCTTCTCAATGCTAGTAGAAGTTAAAGAAGGAATAGAAGAAATACTAGTTGTTAAGGAGTTTCTGAAAGTATTCCTGACAAAGATCACAAGACTACCTCCAGACAGAGAAATAGAATTCACGATCGACATCATACCTGGAGTGTGACCAATTTCCAAAAGCCCCTTACAGAATGGCTCCTAATAAAATGGCAGAACTAAAGAAGCAGATAGTGGAGTTACTAGAGAAGGGTTTCATTAGATCGAGCATTTCACCACAGGGTGCTCTAGTGTTGTTTGTCAAGGAGAGGGATGGTAGTCTAAGATTGTGTATAGACTACAGGGAGTTAAATAAGGTCACAATTAAGAATAAATATTTGCTTACTAGAATAGATGATTTATTGGATCAGTTAGCTGGTGCCAGTGTATTCTCTAAGATTGATTTGAGATCTAGCCACCATTAACTCAGGATTAAGGTTGACGATGTCCTTAAGACTGCGTTTAGAACTCGTTATAGGCACTATGATTTAGTGATGCCATTTGGATTGATGAATGCACTGGCGATATTCATGGACTACATAAACTGGATCTTTCGACCTTACTTAGATTAGTTCCTGGTGGTGCTCATTGATGACATCCTGGTATACTCCAAGTCTCCTAAAGAGCATGGGAAACACTTGAGAATTGTCCTAAATACCCTGAAAGAAAAGCAACTTGTGGCCAAACATAATAAGTGTGAGTTTTGATTACAGGAACTTTGTTTTCTAGGCCATGTGATTTCCCAAGAGGGAGTGACTATCAAACCCACCAAAGTTAAGGCAGTACTCAACTAGGAACGACCCAAGACTATGATCGAGATCAAAAGTTTCCTTAGACTAGCGGGATATTATAGAGGATTCAGTAAGTACTTCTCTCAGATTGCTCTTCTGCTGACCAAGCTGAATAGAAGAAATAGCCATTCTTGTTGGACGAGAAGAGTGGGGCTAGTTTTTAGGAGCTAAAAAAGAAGCTCACCTCTACTCTCTTGCTTATACTTCTTGATCCTATACAAACCTATATAGTCTATATAGATGCTAGTAAGCAAGGATTGGGATGTGTGCTTATGCAATAAGGGAGGGTAGTAGCCTAGGTCTTACACAAGCTAAAATATCATAAGGAGAATAACCTGAGCCATGGCTTGGAATTGGCAGCAATAGTTTACGTGTTAAAGATATGGAGACATTACTTGTATGGAGCAACAATAGAGTTGTTTTACGACCACAAGAGCCTCAAATACCTTCAAGATCAGAAAGAGTTGAATATGAGGAAATATAGATGGATGGATTTGCTTAAGGATTATGATTTCAAAATTAAGTACCATTTGGGTAAAGCAAGTGTGGTTGTACATGCCTGGAGTAGAAAGACAGTGTAGGTAGCATCACTAATGATCAAGGAGCAGAAGGTGGTAGAGGATTTTAGAGATTGGGGAAATAGAGTCACAGGGTCAGTTAGCAGGAATCTTTAAGGAGAAGTTGTTTAAGGGCAAGACCAAAAACTTTGAGATTTCTAGGGAGGGATTATTAAAGTTTAGAAGGAGAACTTATGTTCCTCAAGTAGCCGATCTTAGGGAAAGAAAAGAATATTAGCAGAGGCCTATAAGAGTCGATATATACTCTTCATCCAGGAATAATCAAGAGTATCATGACATCAAAGAACTCTTTGGTAGCCTGGAATGAAGAAGGATAGCACAAAATATGTAGCAAATATCTCACTTGCTAGAAAGTGAAGACAGAACATCAGAAATTGCAGGAGATTACAACCCTGGAATCACTAATGGAAGTGAGATGAGATATATACCAATAGATTTTTAGTGGGGTTTAGGTGGTGGTAATTGGGATACGTACTTGCCGTTAGCCGAATTCGCCTACAATAAAAGTTTTCATTCAAGTATTCAAATCACACCATACGAAGCACTTTATGGGAGGAAATGTAGATCTCCCTTGTGCTAGACAGAGCACAGTGAAAGAAGCATATATGGTCCTAATTTAGTGGATTAGACCTCCTACCAAATTGAGGTGATTCAATAAAGGCTTCTAACGACTCAAAGTAGACAGAAGAGTTATACGAACACTAGAAGGAGACTGTTAGAGTTTGAGAGTTTGAAGTTGGGAATCACGTATTCCTTATGGTGTCACCAACAACGAGAGTCAATCGATCCCTAAAGACTAAAAAGTTAAAGCTGAAGTACATTAGACCATTTCAAATTCTTTCCAAAACTGGACCAATAGCTTGCACGTTGGCCCTCCCCCTAAATTTGAGTCAAATTCATGATGTTTTCCATGTCTCCCAACAAAAGAAGTAGTACCACCCAGACCCGACTCATGTCATAAGTTATGATGACATTGTCGTCAGAGACAATCTGTCTTACAAGGTCAAACCAGGGTGAATCATTGATCAAAAGGTCAAACAGCTGAGGAACAAGTGAATTCCGCTAGTCAAAGTTGCCTAAAAAGGTCTTTTACCGAAAGAAGCTACATAGGAGATGGAAACTGAAATGAAGGAAAGGTATCTTAAACATTTCCCATAAGGTCCGCTTTAAATTTTGAGGATGAAATTTATTTAAGGGGAGAAATGTCACGTCGAGTAATCTAGTGACTAGGAGTAAGAATAGTCTAAGCAATTAAGAGCCAAAATGATAGGGGATAGAGAATAGAAGTAATTCCCAAAATTATGTTAGTGTCAGGGCAAAAGAATAATTTCTAAAAGTTACGGCCAGGCTTACGTAATTTTGAAAAATATGTTAGAAATTCTCAATAATTATGGAAACTAGAGAAATGACCCTTGGACACTATATTAATTTTTAAAAGGAAGAATATTGATGGGAAATAATTATTATTATTTTCCAGTCAATTATCAAAGTTTGACTAATTAAGAAAAATTGTTAAAATTAATTATGAAAAAATATTTTTGAGCCTCAAAAAATTGAGAAAAAAATAGGGATAATGTGCCTTGAGAACTATATGATAGGGTATAATGGTTTTATGCCCAAATGGCCCCTAGAAAATTTACAAAGGAATTTAAGATGGAATTAGGCCAAGTTATGTTATTATTTGGGAAAATTTCAAATAAATATTTAGAAGGAAAATAAAATTTTCAGAAAATTCATATGATATCCCAAGAAATTATAAGAGATTATGGGATTAAAAGGAGCTCTTTAAATGTTTAATGATTTCCCTAATTCTCATGACAAGTAGAGAAATCCCTATAAAAAGGAAAAATAGCTTTTCTCTTTATAATTAGTAGAAATTTAAGATGGAAACAAAGAAGGGCATTTTTGGAAGAGAAAAATGAGAAGAATAGATTATGGATCTAACAGAAAATAATTACAGAGACCAGAATACTGTAATTATAGAAAAAGAATTAAACTCAAAGTAAAAGTGTACTGATAAAATAGAAAGTAGAGTCTTGTCCTTTAATTGGCCTACAAGTTGCCACTTGTCAAGCCATCAATAGAGAAGATTTGGAGTGTCAAGTTTCAAGCCAAGTGTAGGGAGGATCTTGACTTTGGAAATTTAATTTCAATTGGAATTAAATTAAAGGTGAAAAGTTGTAAGATGGTTTAGGCTAATGACGCCTTACACTTGCATTTATTATAATTGTTGGGATATTTTACCTATAAAAAGACACTTCCTGCCCTCTTGCAAGACCATAATTTTTGGCCACTATAGGGAAGTTCTTGCAAATTCATTTCTTGAATTCTAAGCAAGAGGAAAGCTAGCTACTTTGACCATCCATGCTAAGATTCAAGGTTAGTAGGTCATTTTAAGTTGTTTTTTGCCCTGTTTCCTTGAGTTGTATGGTTGGAAAATATGTTCTTCCTCTTGAATGTTGCTAGCTAGAATGTTTTAGGAATAGGAGAAGGAGGTTTTGATGTTAAACCTAGATAAAACACATTGATTTAAGGTTGTTTTAAGTGGTTTTGAGTTGTTGTTCAAAAGATTTCATGTTTGGTTATAGAAGGGTGCTGTTCGGCCACTTTGAAATCTATAACCTAGGATGAGTTTTTCATAGTTTTGGTGCTTCCATTATGTGTAAAATGGAAAATTGTGTAGGGTAAACGTAAAGATTAAGTATTGGAAGCATTAGAATTAAAGGTGAAATTTTTGGAATTCAAGACCCCTATGCTCGGTCAACACTGGTTCACGGGAAAGGAAGTTTCTTTTCATGAATCCAAGTTCATATTTGGATTCTATATGGAAAATCATGTATAATTGACTAAAGAAAGGAATTTTTAGGTTAAAGAAAACAAAGCTCCAAAATTCAAAGAACCAAGGGTTAACGGGTTACTTAAGTTTTGCCATTAAATCTTGTGTGGTTTGGATTGTAATGTGGTTGCCCCTTTTTGTGCAATCTGATATTTAGGACTTGATATTTGTGGAGGAAGGGAAGAAGATCAAAGAACCAAGGAGCTTTTAGATTAAGGTAGCAAGATTTAATTAACTAGTAATATTGACATTGTATTGTTTATTATTGCATGGATGATTGCTATTATGTGGTTGAACTATGATGATTGTGATGTGGCTGCTCCTTGCATTTTATTGCCTTGGCTATTGCATGTTTGATATTGCCTAATTATAAGAGAATTAGTTCTTCAATAGTAGCTAATATTGAAATGCATAATGATGATGCATGCTTGATGTTATAGTTGATTATTCTTGCTATTAGGATTTCAATGAAATCTTATTCCTTCCAAATGTAATCCAATATTCTAGGAGCTAAACCATCCATGAAAAGGCTACAAATTCAAGGGTAAATGTGGTGTTAAACCATGAAACTATTTAACTTTTGGCTATGTATAATTATGTATGCTTAGATGTTGTAACCCTCTTTAGACCATTGACTTGGAGTTGTGTTTTGACTAAGTTACTGGACGGATTAAATCACAAATTTTGGCATGCTTATAGTTCACATCCTAAGCTTCAAATCAATAGATAGAACATTAAAATTGGACATCAGTATGAGTTATGGTGATTTTTCAAATTTAAGGTTTGAAATCTAGGAAAAAGTTTTTAACTAATGGAACAATAAAAAATTCCATAAAAATCTGTCACTGATCCATAACAAATTGGTTTATGAGGTTATTTTTTCTTGAAAGAGCATTCAAAGAGCTTTCCATAAAACTTTGAAACACTCCATTTTGATTTTTCTAGAATTAGTTATGAATTTCCAAATTGGACATAAAATCTGGATTTACTAAGTAAATAGTGTTTTCCGTGAATAGTGTCCAAGTTACATATTTTTGAGTTTAACACCATCCAAAATGGTTAGAATTGGTTCTAGATAGACTCTAAGATATACTAGAAGTAAGGTGTAATAGTTTACACTCCAATGACTCACATGCCATGGTGCCTTTGGGGGGTGGTCTTTGATATATAATGTCAAGCTCTGCATATGTCCATGTCACCCTACATGCAATCATCCATGTCATCCTTCATGTAAGCATTCTCGATCTAGAGATGCACTAAACACTTTGGATGGCTTGTGTAACATCCCGAAAATCTTAACCCTGAGAGTAAGGAAATTCTTGGACATTCAAGAGCCAGAATAGTGGAAAGAAATATGAAAATTTAAAAAAATGTGTTAGAAATTCTCAAAATTAGCAAATAATTATAAGGTAGAAAAAAGGTCCCTGGACAGTATTCGGGCTCAAAAGTTAAAATTATGACTAATTAGGAAAAATTGGTCAAAATTTAATTATGAAAAATAGTTTTGAGCCTTAGAAAATTAAGGAAAATAAGGATAAAGTAGCTTGAGAATTATAAGACATTATACAAGTGGTTTTATTTCCAAAATACCCTTGGTTAATTTTTAAGGGAATTTAAAGTCCAATTATGCTAATTAGGGTTTTATTTGGGAAAATTCTAAATAAATACTTATGAGGCTTGATAAATCCCAAGAAAATTCATGAAACTTCTATGGGATTAATAAGAGGTTATGAAATGATTAGGAAGGTTTTAATGAGCCCAGAGATCCAAAAAAGCAACTCCCGAGTAAGAAAACTAATATAGTAAGAAAATTAGTTTTCTTTTCTATTAATGATACAAATTCATTCTGGGAGCAAAGGAGAGCTCTTTAGGAAGGAAAAATTGATAAGAAAATGTTAAGGATTTGATAGAAATTAATTAGGAAGCCCAGATCATCAATATAAAAAAAAGACAAAGCTATTTTAGTATAAAAAGGGTGCTGAAAAAAGTGAAAAGTACACACCTTTTTACTTGGCTCTTATTGTGCCACTTGTCAAGTTAGGGGTGGAAATGATTTTGACATCTAAAATCCATTTCATTTGAAATTAAATAAAAGAAAGAGAAAATACAAGAAGAAAGCTTAGCTTGACACATCATCATTGTAATTCCATTGAACTTAGATGGCAAATGTTTAAAGCTTGGCTTATAAATAGCCTCTAACCCCCTCACAATTTCAACCAAAGCAAGAACACTAGGGGAGATTATGTTGCTCTTGAGTTTAGAGAGAGAAAGAGCTATTTCTAAAGAGATAAAGTTCGCCTAAGATCAAGGAATCACTAAGGTAAGCTTCTAAGCTTTTTGTGAATAATTGTGGGCTGTTTTTATGTCAATTTATGTTCATTTCAATGGCCATTTTCTCAGGGGAGATGCTACCAAAATTTTGAAAAATATGAAAGGAATTGATCAAGGGTTTGAAATATAGATTAAACACTTAAAAAAGATAGGATTTGATCGGTTTTGATTGAGTTTTAGATAGAAAATCCAACCCCTATGTTGATGATTCAATTCAGCCAAAGAGAGAAAATGGGGTTGGAGTTGGATTTGGTTCAATTTGATACTTCTAATGTGTTTAAATGATGAAATGGTGTAGGGAAACACTAAGAAAGGAAACTTGGAAGTATTAAAATTAAAAATGAAAATTTTGTTTTCCCAAGGACCCCTATTTGGCCAAAATGAGATCTTTAAGGAGGGGTTGGGTTTTCATAAATCCAAATGGATATTTGAATTCTACAAGAAAAATTATATAGAAATAGCTCAAGAGATTTAAAGAATCAAAGTTGTAAGTAATAACCAAAAATGAAAGAAAAGTGGCTTAAGGGTTATTTGATTAATGCTAAAGAGATTTAAAGAATCAAAGTTGTAAGTAATAACCCAAAAATGAAAGAAAAGTGGCTTAAGGGTTATTTGATTAAAGTTTTGGATGGATAATAAATGGTGATGTCCTATTGCATTATCAATAGGCATAGCATCCTAAGAGAAAAAGGATTGCTCAAGAGAGGAAGAGCTTAAAGGAAAGGGTAAATCTTGAAAAAGGTAGCTAGCAATTACCATTCTAATGTTACCTTGCATTGTATTTATCGCTTTATGTATGCTATGTTGCTATGCCATGATATGAATGAGATGTGATATATAACTCTATGCATGTAATGCCTTTGCTTATGCTATGTTGAGTGTTATCAATGAGAAGTATGTTACGTCCTTTTCAAGGTATGTGCATTAAGTGAAAGTATGCATTAGCAAATTTATTTAGCATGAATGCTTTGTTTGGTGACATTGTCAATGTGGTGTTATGCTACTAAGATTCTCATGAATCTTACCCCCTATGTTTAACGAAAACCTAAATTGGATAGGAAAGGGCAAGGAGGTAGTCAATGTATGATAGAATTATGATTGCAATGGCACTTTATGATATTGAATCATTTCATGGATTTTTGAGGAAGAATGTAACTAAATATTTTGTGATGATCTTATATGATGTGAACTATAATTGCAATAGCACTTTATAATCTTTAACATCACAAGGAAAGGGCAAGGACGTGAACTATAAGCATGCTAAATTTCATTATTTAATTTAGTTTCCTTCTCATCCCATATTTGTAACATCCCAACTTTTAGGCTTAGAAGTATCAGAATTAGTTTGAATTGGATAGGCTACTAGACCCTTTTTAGCAAAAGTCCTAAAAATGTGAAAGAAAGCCAAAGCAGTTTTAGGAACTAAACTACAAAGTAAGAAAATTACTAGGGGGCAAAAGTATAAGTAATGTTGAGTTCCAGGAGAGTCTCAAGGGCCCGTAAAGAGAAAAGAGACTAGATACAGGCCTAAGGTTAAGTTAGAAGCCTCAAAGAGATGGTTTCATGAGGTTAACTCCAAGCAGGAACTAAATCATAACTTTAGAAAGTTACGGCCAATAGAGGTTAAAAATGAAAAGTATACAGAAAATTCCAAAAAATCCTAAGAAATAAGAAATAATATCCTAAGACTCTTTTGTGAAGAGAAATGATAAAAATATCCTTGAGACAACTTAAATGGAATTTATAAGATTATGAACGGTAAAAAGTACACTGTTTGAGGTAATTATTTAAGATAGCAAGAAACCTAAAAAATTTATGCAAAAATGAAGTTAAATAGTTAAAATGTTGTACTAATTTATTAAATTAGTCATCTTCCCAGAAGGCCAATGAAATGGCTTTAACAAAATATAAAGTTGATTATACTGGTAAAATGGTATTTTAGTAAATGACTTTTATGAAAGTCTTAAAGGAAGTGCTATGGCCTGTATAGATATTCTCTAGACATAAAAGGAATTTATGGAGCAGATAGAAGAATTTTTTGAGCTCTAAAAGGCCATTAAAAAAGCCGAATAAATGTGAGCCAAGTAAATTGGAAGGAAACTTGGGAGATTAAGTTTTGATCCAATGGTCAAAATTCATTCTTTCTTCCTCTCCACTAGATTTTTGACACCTAACCCTTCTAGAAGGATGATGTAAGGGATGATACAAGAAGATGATGCAATGATAATGCAAAAGTGCACTTAATATTCCAAGTTTGTCCTTACACTTTCTATTAGCTTTTAAGGTATTTTGGTCCATTCAAGACCAAAGTTTTGGCTATAAATTCCCTTCACTCCTTTACTTTTTCGGCCAAAATGAAAATAAGAGAGGAAACTCTTATCATTTTATTTCTTGAAGCATAATCAAGAGGAAGACACCACCTTTGATCATTTAAGCATGGATACAAGGTTAGTTTTATGTTCTACTGAAAGAGAGCCTTAATTATCGTTCGCTTAGAGGTTCTCGCTCAAAAATTTATCCAAGCTATGCAGTAATGCTAACTCGGGTCGTTCTCTTTTGGGAGCCTTAGTTAGATATCTAGGTTAGACTAATGCTATGCAGAGTAATGAAAAAGGGGGTTTTTGGGTTTTTGACAATTAATGAAATGCCAAAACTAAATGCAATTAATTCAAATCTAAGTTACTATGTTTTTGGATTTTTCTAAGATAGTAGTAATGAAGTGAAGTTAATGATATGTAATCTCTTGAACATGGCTTTGAAGCAATCATAGTTCAAAATAATTTTGGGAGTAAAAATCACCAAGTTTTCTAAATGGAAAACCTTAAAGAACTCTTTAAGTCTAGGATCTTAATCAATGGCACCCATCTCATAAGATCCTATTAAGCTCACTTAGTGTGTGTATTAAGATTAATTAATGCACTTGGTTTAATGCAAGCCTAGATTAACTCAACAATCAAACAATACCATGCAAGAAGGAGAGTATCAAAAGAGTTGCATATAAACATACATGTAACCACATGTATTGAAGCTCAAATTCAACACTAACTAATCCAATACACAAGATAATCATCCAGAATTGATTACAACCATAATCAAAATAGTTCAGCCCAAATTTACAAATCCTAAGACCTAGAAGTTCATAAATAAAGAACTAGAACTTATGGATGAAGCTAACTCCCCTTTGAAGCTCCTTGAACTCATGCTTCTTCCACCATATTCAAGAGTTGAGAAGCTTAGCTCGTCATAACTCTTGAATCAACTCCAACTAGGTATTGTTCTTCAGCCATGGCAGCAGCAGATGGAAGAAATGGAAATGGGATTAGGGTTTCTGAGGTGGAGATGAGAGAAGAGATGAAAGAGACGTAGGTGGAGGCTGAATTGTGATAGTCTAATCTCATCATACCCAAAATAGGGTTTCTAACCCGAAACTTGCGTGCATGGGTCGGTTCTTGGGGTTGGGTAGGTTAAAATTTCCCGAAATGGTCGGGTCTGAGATTTGCTGATTCGAGAGGTTTGCCGCGGCGAAGAAGGTTCGCCGCGGCGAAACATGGCAGAGAGCCTTGCTTCAACAGATGAGTTTCGCCGCGGCGAATGAAGACGTTTGCCGCGGCGAACTTAGGCAGAGGGTCCTTTCCTGCTTCTTTTGCCTTGAGT
The DNA here is from genome assembly GCF_004799145.2 of Neltuma alba. Lineage (NCBI taxonomy): Eukaryota > Viridiplantae > Streptophyta > Magnoliopsida > Fabales > Fabaceae > Neltuma > Neltuma alba. Next base: position 5,357 of record NW_021635578.1, on the reverse strand, counting down.
TCTCCAATTCTGACCCCAATCTTTAGTGTCCTACAATAAAAAAGCAACAAATTGAAGTATCAATTGTCCTAGAAATCAATTGAATCCAATTAACAACCAATTATGACAATTTAATCCTCAAAATGACACTAACTTAAAGTAAGGACTCTAAATCTAAATTAAGCGCAATTATCATTAAAAAGGGCCAGAAAGTATCACAAAATCATGGATAATGAGATGAAAAGATAATAATATCTTGAGCTCAATCAAATTCCCCCACACTTAGACCTTTGTACTCCTGGACAAAGGCAATACAAAACCTAAGCAAGAAATAGTAATGATACAAATGGGAACTCCTATGAATTCAAAGTAAGAAAGCAGTAGTGCCATTAACCCAACTCTTCAAACAAGCAATCATAGCGATAATTAATGAGAAGGGATTAAAGTAGAGTACAATCAATGCAATGGGAAATGAACAAAAGAGAAAACACTCAAGATATAAATTGTTTCACTCTACTCACCAAGTTGGGGTAATTCTCTCTCAAATCCACTTAATCAACCACTTTACCATAAGCTTGTTACAATCCTAGTTCTCCACTTCTAATGCATGAATACAATGATCAAGAGGACTTTTAAGGTTATGATGATGGAAGGGCTAAATGAAATAAGATGAGGTGAAAAGATATGAAATGATAAGCACCAAGCATCTTAGAAAAGGTTTCCAACTACATTTACTCTATTTCTCTTAAAGCACAACTTTGTTCTTCAAACCACCAATGAATTGCCTTATTTCAACATTTTATTCTATTGGTACCATTTTATTTTGATCTTCTTTCTTTGGCTTTTCTCAAGCATTTTCTTCTATTTCTTTGCCTTTTTCTATTTCTCTTTTCTTCTTCTCTTCTTTTTCTTTTGGCAATTCAAAACCCAAGAAGACAAAGTTTAACACATCATGAATGAATAGTAAAAATGTTGGAAACTTGAATGTATAATGCATCTCTTGGCACTTAAGAAAAGATGAAGGCTCAAATGGTTAGCAATGGATAAAATCATATGGGTTTGTGTTTGGAATGTAAGGGTTTAGAAAAGAATGCCTCTATCATGCTCATCATATAAATGCAACTAAGTCTTGATTAAGAATTAGAACAAGTTCTAGAAAGTGGAAAATGTAAGTGGATGCAACTCACTATGAATGAAAATTAGGCTCAAAGAATCTTCCAACAAGGCTAAATCTCAAATGCTCATGCACAAAGATTAATTGTACTCCAGATTAATCACAATGCATTAACTCAATCAATATAAAAGCAAGCTTGAAGAATTGTGACCAATGAAACTAAAACAATCAACTTTAAACAAATAGCAATTCTCATGAGTATCCATACAAGTTCATATACATTTACCAAAGTCCAAGAATACACAAATTCAAGTGTAAGTTACTTGAAGCAAAAATTTTCAAAAATTTTAACTCAAAAATCTTCAAATTATGTTCAAAAATCAATCAAAATTTTGAAAATTTTTAGAAAACCAGATTTTTCATTAAGCACAGAAAAACACAACACAATTATTGAAAATCAATCCCTTGGTTCCCTCCCCCACACTTGAACAAAGCATTGTCCTCAATGCTTGACCAAGTAGACAATTAAGCACAAAGGAAGCAAGGAAGAAGACAAGAACATAAAGGGGAAAATTATTAAAATAAAAAAAAACTACAAGCTAAAACTAGACTACTTTTTCCTACTGGTAAGCTCCTTCCCTCACACTTATCTCACTAACTCATGCAACAATCCAATCAATCAAAACAAAGCAAAACATGGTAAACAAGATAGGTAAAGGAAAGAAGCGACCTGAGGTGTCATGGAGGCTGATAGCTCTCCTTAAAGAAACGAAGGCGCTCCTTTTTGACTTGGAAGAACCGGCCTTCAGCATCCTTTATCACAACCTTCCTACGCTGGCATGTTGACTGAACTTCAAAGGTCCAATCCATTTGGCCCTTCTCTCAGCCTTTGGAGTCTGATAAGTGGACAGTAGACCCCATACCTCAGTACCAGCTTTAATCTTCACAGCCTCCTCAGGGGTTGATAGAAAAGGGTCTTCATAGACTAGATCAATGACCTTGTAGTGGTCAATGGAGAGAGGAGGGAAAGTGGCAGAAGGTTTCTTAATTTTCTTCTTCTCCTTAAAATAGAGCTTGAGAGATGTAGGCTCTTTGCTCTTTTCCTCAGAATCCACTTTCTTTCTATCAATAGGAGCAGCCACCATCTCCTGATAGGTTGGCTCAGTTGAGGGTGTAGAGATGGTAGGGTGGATAATAATTGGAACTGTAACAGGTCCATGCACAGCATTCAGGGCACGCAGCTCCCTAAAAAGGTTGAAATATTTCTTTTCCTTGGAAGTCTTTTCAGCTCTACTAACACCTGTAACATCATCAAAAACAAAGCCTTTCTCGAGCTCATGAGGGTTAGTAGAAGACTTCGCAAATGCAACATCAGTAATAACATAATCATATGGAGTGGAAAGGGTGTAATCTAACTGATGAACAGCAGAACAGTCCACGTCACTACCATTTAAAAGGGAAGGGGAAGCAGAATCAAAAATAGGGGATGAAACATGCATCTCATTAACACTATCAAGCTTATCTATGAACAACCCATCAATAACATTAACATCACACATAGAATAGTCTTCATGCGGTTGTTTCATTTGTTCATACATATTAAAATATGCAAATTTATCCCCAACAGACATAGTGATAGAACCCTTTTGCATGTCAATATTGGTATTAGAAGTTCGAAGAAAGGGTCTACCCAAAATCAGAGTTCCATCCCCACCTTGCTCATTAGGCATATCCAAAACATAGAAGTCAGCAGGGATAACTAAATCTTTCACCTTCACAAGAATATCCTCTAAGAAGCCATGTGGATACCTCACAGTCCTATCAGCTAACTGAAGCATCATGGTGGTAGGTTTGAGGCTTTTGATTTGTAAAGACTCATACATTGATTTAGGCATAACATTAATTGCAGCACCTAAATCAAGTAAAGCTTTAGGAATGGTTGTCCTACCCACAGTACAATGTATAGTAAAGGAACCGGGATCTTGACACTTAATTGGGAGTTGTGGTTTAAACAAGGCAGACACACTTGAGGGTAATTGAACTCTTTCATTAGGTTTAAACTTCCTCTTATTTGTGCACAACTCTTTCAAAAATTTAGCATACTTAGGGATCTTCTTAATCAGTTCAAGCAAGGGTATATTAACTTCAACTTTTCTAAATGTCTCAAGCAACTCATTATCTTGTTTTTCATTAGCAATTTTCATGCTCTTTAAGTAAGAGTGAGGAAAAGGGAGTTCATTGAGATTTACCTCCTTACCCTCATTGCTTAAGGTTCCATGAGTGCTTTTCTCTGGTTGCTTCTTTCTCTCCTTGCTTTCGTGCTCTTTAGTGGACTCCTTTTTGAGTAGCTTCATTTCTTTAGAGCTTTCAGACCTCTTGGGTGGATTTTCAACCTCAATCTCTTCATCCACCTCTTCATCATCACTTAAGTCTTGAATAGGTCCAACTTTCTTTCCACTTCGTAGACATATGGCATTCACAGACTTAGGATTAATGACAGTGTTGGAAGGCATAGTTCCTGAATTCTTAGCTTGTTGGTCACTTATATTATTAGATAATTGAGTGACATAAGAACTGAGGTTGTTGGTCCTGGTTTCCATTTGCTCCATCTTACTTTCAATAGAGGCAAATCTTGCTTCAGATCTAACTTCATTCTTTGAGATATTATCATTCATCACTTGAATGCCTTTGAGAATTTGACCAAGCTTATCATCATCTCTAGAATATTGCTCTTGAGGAACCATGGCTCTAGAAGTACTCCCCTTGAAGTTATTATTGTTGTCCCCATTGCTCCATCTGAAATTTGGATTAGCCTTCCATCCTTCATTGTAGGTGTTAGAGTAGGGATTCCATTTTGGATCATGGTTTGGTCTCCCTTGAAAGACAGCAGACACCTCTTCAGGAGTGTTAGGGCATAAGCTGCTGACATGCATAATAGATCCACAAGTGTCACAGCTTGGAGCAACTAAAGCTTTAGAAGTGGAAGAAGTCCTTTGAACACTCAAATTCTTCAATTCAGCAGTGACTAAAGAGAGGTGAGATGTGATCTTGGATTCGAGAGAATCCACCTTGGTTTCCAAAGAATTTATTCTCTTAGCATGTGCAGTTGAGAGTCCTAGTTCTTGCACAGCTCTTGCATCTCTAGGCCCATATTGTTGGTGATTCAAGGCCATCTTTTTAATCAAGTCCCATGCCTCTTGAGCAGTTGAGTCAATTAAAGATCCTCCTGATGCAGCATCTAGCATACCCTTCTCTTGATTTCTTAATCCATCATAAAAATACTGCACCAGTTGTTCCTCCGGTATCTGATGGTGCGGGCATCTTGAAAGAAGATCTTGAAATCTATTCCAGTAGTCATACAGTGACTCATCATAGTCTTGTTTGGATGAATAGATCTCTTTTCTCATTGATGAAGTACGAGAAGCCGGAAAGTATTTCTCTAAAAATGCTTTCCTTAAGTTCCCCCAACTGTGATAAGCATCTGCCACATGTCTTGGAAGACTCATATACCATTCTCTAGCTTTTCCTTCCAACGATAAATGAAAGACCTTCCATAAGACTTGGTCTAGTGATGCTCCCACAGGCTTCATGCTCTGGCAAATCATTGACAAAGATTGCAAGTGAAGGTAGGGATCTTCTCCTGTCAAACCATGAAATTTAGGAAGTGAGTTAATGAGCAAACCTTTAATCTCAAAATTCACATCAAAATTAGGGCAAGCAGCAGTAAAAGGATCATAATTCACATCAGATGTTGTGGCTTCTCTTATGGTTCTTCTCCTTTGATTGTCATTATTCTCCCAACTCTCTCATGCTCTCCATTTACCACCATTTCTAACTTGGTTGGCATTGGGGTTAGGATGAGGTTGGTTTTGTGGTAATCAGCCATTATCTCTTGGTCAGTAGGTTCACTCTCACTACTGGATAGGCTAGATTCCACAGAAATATTCTCTTGCTCAATCACCAACTCACTTGTCCCTCTGACTCTTTTCTCTCTTCTTATCTCTGTGAGTCTTCTCTCAATCTCCGGGTTATAGGGCACAAGTTTTGTTTTCCGTGGCATGCAAGATAAAAGTCACAAGAGAAAAGCAAACAAATTGACTTGCAGCACACAAAGTCAACTAAAAGCATGCAATGTGATGAATGCAAGTGTATGGTAAGTATAAAGTGTATGGATGAGTATGAGTATGTATGGGTGGGTATGAGTAAGTATGCACAGATAAAAAAGCAAAATGTAAGTTTAAAATTTCCAGAAATGTTGGCCGCG